>NC_135482.1:170373839-170378839 GCF_052094955.1 Ictidomys tridecemlineatus | reverse complement strand
CTTGCTAGTAATGCAAGGCTTTATCTCAACTCCTATTTTCAAAGTTTTTTGTTTTTGTATTTACGAAACAGGTTAATTATGGTGCTCAGGCTGGCCATGAACTTCTTGGCTCAAGTGATCTTGCTTCACTCTGGCTTGTAGCTGGGACTGCACACATACCACCACATTTGGCCCTGTTTTCAAAGTTTTAAATTGTAATTTCTGTGACATTCTTTAAGATACTACCATAAATTCTTGTTACAGTATCATGCTTTTTCATAGGAGTATGGTCTAAAAATTCATCTACAGTTTGGGGTAACCACAGAATGAGATTGCCATGTTATAGTCATAGGATACTTTTTCCTTCCCATTCCAATTTTTTCCCTTAGACATGCATTTGTGATTACCAGAAATTATTAAACAAACTTAAAATCACATTCAACCCTGACATTCTCTGAGAAGATTGTGTGCTTTATTTTGTGAGAGATATTTTATTGTCTCTCTTCTCTTTCTCATTTAGTATCTTTAAAAAGTAGTTGAAAGAAATTTGTGATCTCATCAATGCCTTAAGAGATCTTTTTGTTTAAAATTCACCAATACAGAAAGAATCAACAAAAAAATGTCTTATTCAGTCTGGGACTGTAGCTCAGTGGTATAGTACCACCCTCACATGTGTGAGGCACTGGGTTCAATCTCAGCCCCACATAAAAATAAATAAATAAAGACATTGTGTCCATCTACAACTATAAAAAAATGTTTGTTTTTTTTTTTAAAAGTCTTATGCTAAATCCTGGAAGATAACTGGTAAAACTTATGTGTAAAATTTCTGCTTTGGGGGCTACTTGTATAGCTTAAGCCTTTAATTCCCCAACTTTTCTACTGAGATAACACCCCAAGCTTTATATTTTTGGTCGTTTTTCAAATTCTCTTTGATTTTTTTTTCTTCAGCCAATATTGAGATCTACAGATTTAAGTGATACTGAAGATTTTGGAGGATTAAATTCAGCTCAACAACAAAAATACATTGATCACATATTGATCAATACTGTTACTTAAAATTTATACATAGATATGTGCTAGTTAATAGGTACAAAGAATTGAAGGAATTATTAGGATAACCCAAACTCTAAGACATGCCAACCTGAATAAACACAAATGTTCTATGTACTTACACTTTAAAATTCACACATTACTATATTATTCTGATATTGCTTACAATTTTGAGGGTTTTTCACTCCCCACTCAGACTTCAAGGAGATGAATATGTACTTGCTGGAACATAGTGTATCACCTACCTGGGAATTAAATATCTTGTACCCAAATTTGAAAAACAAAAATATTAAATTCCCTTTCTTCAGAGGAGACAAGTAGACATTTTTGACATTACAGATTTTTAAAAATAATTTAAAAATTTTTTTTAGTTGTTGATGGACCTTTATTTTATTTGCTTATTTAGATGTGCTTCTAGGAATTGAACTCAGTGCCTCACATGTATGAGGCAAGCACTCTACCCCTGAGCTACAACTCCAGCCCCAACCTTACAGATTTTTAATAGTGATTTATATAGTAACAGACATTGACTTGATAAATTAAAATTATGCAAATTGGAAAATATACTTGATGAAAAATTTTGAAAACCTTCAATAATTCAGTCTGGGACTGTAGCTGAGTGGTACAGCATCAGCCTCACATGTGTGAGGCACTGAGTTCAATCCTCAGCCCCACATAAAAATAAATAAAGACATTGTGTCCATCTACAACTATAAAAATGTTTTTTAAAAAAGTCTTATGCTAAATCCTTATGCTTATACTCTTAGTATTATGTGAAATTTACTTTGATCATTAATTCAGATCAAGACCTGCAAAACTATCCTTATACTCATAGCCATCTCACATAAATGTATAACCCAATAAATGTCTGGTAGAGAAAAAAAAATACGTTTGGCAAGCAATGAACAGAACCTAGGAGAAAAGGGCACAAGGGAATATACTGTTCCTTAAAATTTATACATAGGAATATTTTTATATTTCCCATCAATATCACTAAAATTCTTCAAAGTAAATTCTTGTGGCCTTGGTGCTGTAATATAGTCACGGTGGCAATTACATCACTGATTTTATTTGAACTTGTTATCACTAAAGATAAATAAAGCATGGCTTTTCCTTTGAAGATTCAATACTTAAATCTAATATATAATGAGCACAAAAAAGTATGTAAAGAACAAACGAACATTACAGAGACATAATACAAATTAACTCTCTTGTCTTAAATTCTCATGTTGGAAATAGTAGTATTTCAACTTATGTTATTTTAAAACCCTGTGTGTAAGAACAGGAGTACAGTAATGATCACCTCTGGTATGCATCTTAAGAGGTCTCCTTACTTACTACCTGGCCCTATATCTCTGCTAATAATGAGAGATGAATTATATATTGATTTCTGCCTACCAACAGATTAGTAATTAATATTTATTGAATGTAAACTTAGTTTTCTCATTCTGTAGCAGGTGCAAAAAATTAAATCTATATGAAGATTTAAGATCACATAGCTCTTCAATTCAAAATACCAACACCAAGGAGTTTACAGTCTTCTGGAAAAGAAGTACAGTGAAGTCTGTAACCTTGTAACTTTGGTTTAGATTCCTTCACAAGTACTAACCAAACTTTATATATGAACAAATAAAGGAAAAATTCATCTATACTTATTACTAATTACTTTTCTCTGAAGAAATAACTTCCCTTCTAACTTTTCAGGACATCCCATTTCCTTGTGCCTTCTTCAGGATTTCCATATCACTGTTTATCTGTCATAATTGATATCTCTTTATCTCTGTCCTTCCTAGAGTCTACTATATATTTAACTCTCTTTATTTTAGGAAATTTGATCATGTCTTTTTCTAAACCTCCTGTCCCATTTTTTACTTTGCTTTTATCACAAACTTTTGGTACTTGTATACTCTAGTTCCTACATTCTCTTCTTCCATTCTCTTATTTACAAGCCCAGTTCAGTCCACCTTTCCTCTGTTGCATTCCATCCACCAATCCAGAGACTCCTCTGGTGTTGTTGTCATCCCTGACATTGTGACAGGTAGGGAAATTGACAGTGTGACAATATACAAACAAATGGTGTGATGGATTTCTAATGCTTATATTTAAAAACTCTGAAAAACATTGGGAAGAAAATGAGAAAGTAACCCAGTCTAACCATCACAAAAAGTTTAAAGAAGATATTCTTGGGCAAGAAGACTTCTTCCAGCCTCTCTGATGTGGACTCCTCTTTGGAAGGAAACTTGGGAGGGAGAGCAGTGCTAGAATTTCAGGCATTTTGGGAAAGCAATTGAACTCAGATATGAAGCCCATTAATAGCTTTACATTGTCATCAGACAAGTTCAGGAGTTATATTGCCTGCCAATATTATGGCAAAGAAATTATGGAAGAAAAAAAAAGAATTGCAATGATCTTTTCTTTATTATGTTTTTAGTTTTCTTGTTTTCAAATTTACAAATAGAATTCTGTGTATTTACTACATAACATATGTTTTGAATTATATATACATCATGGAATGAGTAAATGTAGCTAATAAATTCATCACTTGTTATCATTTTTGTGGTGACCACACTTTATATCCACTCTCTTGGCATTTTTTTCAAGAATACAAAGTATTAACAAGGAATACAATATATTATTAACTATAGTCATCATGCTATATAATAGACTGCATGAACTTTCTCTCTTATCTAACTGGAATTTGTATCTTTTAACCAAACTCTCCCATTCACCCCACATCCCACACTAGCCACTGGTAACCACCATTCTACTGTCTACTTGTATTTTCACTGTATACATTTTTTAACCATATCATAGCACATAACTCTTAAAGCCTAGCCATTAGCATCCTAAAAAGTAAGGGGCACAACCGCTAATTTTTCAACTATAATATTATCATAATTTTGGAGGGCACGAATGTTTCTTGTGAATATTATTTGTAGCTGCACTATTCATTTTCTTCCTTAAACAACCCTGTTCTCTGGAATTAATTACCTCTTTGCTATTAGTCAGTTCATTGTTTTTCTGAATCTATCCTTAAAGTTTTACAACCTTTCCAATAGCACCAAAAATATACTATAAATACAGTGCACTTCATGCATTCTCTGAGCCTCTGCTCAACTGTCATCTTGGTACTTACATTCACCCTTATTTGGAGAATTCCCATTGCCTCTCTTCTGTGGTCAGCCCATTGTTTGTTCTTAGAGCTGTGTCTACCTCTTTTTGACATTTTTCCCTGTTAGTAATAGTTAGACTTGGTCACATATGTTTGATTCTTTCCCTTATTTTGAGTTCTGAATAGGTTGGGAGCTTGGGCTTGGTCACATGACTTTGTGGCCACTGAAATGCGGGCCAAGTACTACTTGTGTGCAGAAGCTGCAAGTGCCAGTGCATTGGCATGATTAAAACCATACTTTCTCTTCATCTTGGTTGCCAGCAATGTTCCAGAAAGTGGCTACATTGCCATTCTGGCTCCCAGAATAAGATTGATGATGGTAAAGAACAAAACACAGGTAATGTATATAGAAACTGAACATAAAATAAACCTTTGTTTTTTAAGCCCCTGAGATTTGAAGACTGTCACAAATATAATCTTCTTGTCTGTTCTATTTGATATACTCACTCATTTTGCAGAGCATTTCACAAGTAGATTCTTGAATGAAAGTGGTGAAGAAAACATTTTTATGTGTCTCTGAAAAAGTGATCATTCTATCCTTATGATTATTTGATAGTTTAGCAGCATACACTTTCTGAGTATTATGCTCTTCATAATTCTGAAGTCATTGCTTTCTTCTGCCTTCCTATTTTGCTGTTGGGAAATCTAGTGTCTGATTCGTGATTCTTTGTATAAACTTTCTTTTTTTTTTTCCTGTTAGCCTTTTTCTTCTCCCTGAGAGTCTATGATTTCCTGTGGAAATCTTGTCATATATTTATTTCTGGAAGGTAAATGAAATTTCTCTGATAATTTTCTATCT